>NW_026882318.1:0-39228 GCF_032173495.1 Musca vetustissima
TTATGTTGTTATGTGCCTGTTACTGGTTTCGTACGTATTGCTGCTATACCAAATTTCGTGCAAATCAAAAGATATTATAGGGACTTTGGTGAAATATTTACATTAAATCGGACAAAATTATACATGGTAGCTATATCAAAATCTGGACGGATTTTCAGGAAACTTAATACACATCATTCTAGACCTAATTCATTACGATATACCAAATTTCGTGCAAATCGAAAGATATAGGGGCTTTGGTACACAATTTACATTAAATCGGACGAAAATATATATGGGAGCTATATTTAAATCTGAACCGATTTTCACGAAACTGAACACACATCCTTGTAGACCTAAACACACATCCAATATACCAATTTTCGTACAAATCGAAAGGTATATAGGGTATTTGGTGGACCATTTACATTAAATCGGACGAAAATATATATGGGAGCTATATCTCAATCTGGACCGATTTTCAGGAAACTTAACACACATCATTCTAGACCTAATTCATTACGCTGTGCCAAATTTCGTGCAAATCGAAACATATATAGACGTTATACCAAATTTCGTGCAAATCAAAAGATATATAGGGACTTGGGGGCACCATTTATATGAAATCGGACGAAACTACATATGTGAGCTATATCTAAATCTGGACCTATTTTCACGAAACTTGACAGACATCATTCTAGACCTGTACCAAATTTCGTGCAAATCGAAGGATATATATGGACCGTTAACATTAAATCGGTTATATATATATATATATGAGCTAATAAATAGTTGTTTTTTATAAAAAACAACAAACTGGGATTAAGCCTGACTATTTTGCAAAAACAAAATACAAATGGTATCCCAAATAACCCGCCAAACACTACTGTATATGAGCTATATCTAAATCTGAACCGATTTTTCCCAATTTCAATAGGGTTCGTCCTTGGGCTGAATAAGTGACCTATGCCAAATTTCATCCAATTCGGATCATAAATGCGACCTGTACTTTGTTTACAATTTAACATGGACAGCCAGACGGACGGACGAACGGACATGCATAAATCGACTCAGAAAGTGATTCTATGCATATTCTCAAAATGAACCATGTGTCTATCTCGTTTCTTTTTGCCTGTTACAAACATATGCACAAAGACATAATACCCTGTACCACAGTGTGGTGAAGGGTATAATGAGAACATTTTTAACCGCATGATTTTGTAGAACCCTGCCTTAGCTGATGGTGCTGCCATCTATCGTTGCATAGAAATAACGCCACAGTAGTGTTGCC
Organism: Musca vetustissima; assembly: GCF_032173495.1. Classification (NCBI taxonomy): domain Eukaryota; kingdom Metazoa; phylum Arthropoda; class Insecta; order Diptera; family Muscidae; genus Musca; species Musca vetustissima. The sequence goes on from NW_026882318.1 coordinate 1,271, forward strand.
ATCATCCTCTTGGAGACTCTATTTCCTGGCTTTCCTATTTTTGTTACCCTCATGTGTTGATGTTTATGACGAAGTTGGCTATTCGAAAGTCAAGGGGCATCAGACGCATTTCATTATACATTTTGACCTATGAAAAGACTTATATAAAAATACCTTCAAAGAAAATACACACCTGAAGAATTTTGTTATTACATAGAAGATTTTTGAAGGAACACAAATGTTCTATGGGATTTTGAAATAGCTTTATAAAATATTCCATTTAAAATCTCTTCAAAAATCTTCTATTGTGGGGAAAACTCTGAGACCATTCCTAACAGGAACGCTCTTCTAAAGAAGACGGACCTCCAAGTAATATTCCATTAAAGGAAAATACCTTTGAAGGACTTTAAATAGAAGAAACAAAAGTTGGCAGGTCTATCTTTACAAGTGAAGACCGTTGAGAGGTCTTCTAAAGAAGCCGAACCTATGAAAAAGGATGGTCATTGAGAGACCTTCTATAGAAGAACAATTTGATAAGACTTTAAAAAATACGTGGACCTTTGAAAGGTTTTCTATAGATGGGACAACCTAGTGACTGTCGGCAGTTACATCCAACGTCTTGGTGTAATTTGCGGTCGAAATCTGTTCTACATCGATCATCGGGATCTTCATTTCAATTAGGTTATGGGGCAGCCATCTATCGTAGCCCAGAAATAATATCGCCTAATTTTTTATACCCTTTACCACACTGTAAATATTATCTTTTCAGAGTATTATATTTTTACAGTTTTTATTATTTCTTACATTTAATTTTAATTTAGAAAAAATAAATATTATTTTAAATTCTACTATGAAAGATCATAGCTTTATAAAACACAGAATCTAAATCTAAAAACTGTTATACTGTTTAAACGCCGATCTGTTGCTGCCGTTGATTGTGTTTTGATTGCTGCTGATGATGATAATGATGTTAATCAATAATAATGATGATGATGATCTTGCTGATTATAAAATCTTAAAAAAATAATCATAATGATGATGTGAAAGTGCATTTTAATTGTGCCGGAAAGAAAAACATACTCACGTTTGTTATGTGCCACAATGGATGGATTTTTGAACTATTCAAACAAAAGAAGTTTGCAAATGTGTTTTTTTAATTTTTGTGTCAATTTTTTTAATATTTATTAACACAAATGTTGATTTTGTTCACAAATTTTATATATTTAATACTCTTTGGTATTTATGTGTGATTTATATATTTATTTGAATTATAAAAATGTATTATTATAATATATACTTCCTTAAATTATGTTTATTAAAATAAATTATCATACACACACAAACACATAAGCAATGACAGACAATACCAATAACATCCAATAGTTCTTACACCAACGTACTTTAGGTCGTATAATTAATATCACTCACCATAGCGTATACGCACCATGTATCTGCATATTACAGTCATGCACAACTATTGCACTCATTGTACATATTTTATGAAATGAAAAATAATTCCTTATGAATAGCTATTTATGATTTAAGACTGATAAAAAATAGGAACAAAAAAAAACAAATATTATTAGCCTCCATGAAATATTATTGAAAAAATTAACCGTTATAGCTGCTATAAACAAAAATTATTATATTTTAGCCTGAACATATGTATACCCTTCACCACGCAGGGTATTATGTCTTTGGGCATATGTCTGTAACAGGCAAAAATAAACGAGATAGACCCATGCTTTCTTTTGAGAATATGCATAGAATCACTTTCTGAGTCGATTTGCGCATGTCCGTCCGTCCGTCTGTCCATGTTAAATTGTAAACAAAGTACGGGTCGCATTTATGATCCGAATTGGATGAAATTTGGCATAGGTCACTTATTTGGCCAAAGGACGAACCCTATTGAAATTGGGAAAATCGGTCCAGATTTAGATATAGCTCCCATATATATTTTCGTCCGATTTAATGTAAATGATGTACCAATGTCCCTATATATCGTTCGATTTGCACGAAATTTGGCATAGCGTAATGAATTATGTGTAGAATGATGTGTGTTAAGTTTCCTGAAAATCGGTTCAGATTTAGATATAGCTCCAATATATATTTTCGTCCGATTTAAGGTAAGTGGTGTACCAAAGTCCCTACATATCATTCGATTTGCACGACATTTTGCATAGTGTACTGAATGAAGTCTACAAAGATCTGTGTTGAATTTCGTGAAAATCGGTTCAAATTTAGATATAGCTCCCATTTTAAGTAAATGGTGCACCAAAGTCCCTATATATCCATCGATTTGCACGAAATTTGACATAGCGTACTAAATGAAGTCTACAAAGATGTGTGTTAAATTTCATGAAAATCGGTTGAGATTTAGATATAGCTCCCATATATATTTTCGTCCGATTTAAGGTAAATGGAGTACTAACGTCCCTATATACCATTCGATTTGCACGGCATTTTCCATAGTGTACTGAATGAAGTCTACAAAGATGTGTGTTAAATTTCGTGAAAATCGGATCGATAAAATCCGTTCAGATTTATATATAGCTCCCATATATTTTTTCGTCCGATTTAATGTAAATGGTGCACCAAAGTCCCTATAAATCCTTCAATTTGCACGAAATTTGGATATATAAGTAAATGGAGAACTCAAAATGTAGCCGAATGCACAAAACATACTGAAATAAGTGTAACCTGACAAGTTTCGATGAAATCGGGTTAGATTTCGATATGTTGCTTTAAATTATTTACATAATTTTGTCCCGTTGTAAGAAGTAACTCTATATCTGATTAAAATTTAGTATAGGTTGCAGAATTACATGTTTAATTTCATTCGATATGTTGACAATGCCTATAATTTGATGGGTGATGATCAGAAAACAATTTTGGAATGAAGTGGACCGAAAACTTAATTTTTTGTATTTTTTTTTCGAGTCGATCTATAGGCCATAATTGAAAGCCGAACATCACAACACAACCCACGGTGAAGGGAATCTGGACAAGAGCTGTACTGAATACTCGTAATATTCGGAAATATGTCAGTGTAAGGAAGCTATGCTGTTGACCTTTCTAATCGGACAAGAGGGTGCAAATATCATGAAATATTGCACAGGCACGGAATAAACATCCGCAGAAAGTTAGAGTTACGTGATAGTTGTGTAGGGTATCGTATTGATTTAAACGATAAAAAAATCTATGAAACGATTTTCATAGACTTTTTCAACCATGGATTTTTTTAGAGAATATACTCTCAAGGACGCCACTTAGGTTTAGTTAGTCCTTTAAAATTGTTTTCTGTAGAACTTCTGTTAATCTTTGTAAAAAAAAAACTATTGTCGTGGAGAAGTTCGGGACGTATGTATGACCTTAAAAATATTTTCTTTGGAGGACTTCTGTTAGTACTTAAAAAAATAGTTTTTTCGAAGACTTCGGGACGTACGATAGTACTTAAAAAATTTTTTCTTTAAGGCCCGTTTAGTCCTTGAAAAAAATATTTTCTTTACGGATTTCTTTACGAATTCAGGACTTCTGTTAGTCATCTCAAAAATATGTTTTTTTATTTAGGAACTTTTTCGAACTTCTGGATATCCATTAAAGATTTCTATTCTAAGCAATATTTTCTTCTGAGTCTTGGGCCTTCTTTGAGGACTTTTTTGAGACTTTTGCAGGTCCCTGGAAGATTTCTTTTGGGATCCGGGATTTTAAAAAACTCCACGTTTGCCTGAGTCCTTGAAAAAATATTTAAAAAAATCCACGTCTTGTTTTGATGGTCCTGTAAAAAAAAATTCTATAAAAAACCCACGCCTTCTGTTAGACCTTAAAAAATATCACTTAAAAAACAGTTTTGTATGGGTTCTTGAAAAAATGTTCTTTAAAAAATCAACGCCTTGTCTAAGTTCTTTAAAAGAATTAAGAAAAAGATCTCGCCTAGTCTGATTACTTGAATGGTCCTTAAAAGATGTTTGTAGAATACCTTGAATGGTCCTTAAAGAAATATTTGTTAAAAAATGGTCTTAAAAAATATTTGTTAAACATCTAAGCTTTGTCTGAGTCCTTGAAAAATATTCTATAAAAAGATCCATGCCTTGCGGTTATGGTACTCAAAAAAAAGTATTCTTTAAAAATCCATGAATGGTCTCTGCAAAAATATTCTTCAAAAAAAATCCACGGATGATACTCGAAAAAATATTCTGTAAAAAAATCCACGCCTTGTGTTGATGGTACTCGAAAAAATATTCTATAAAAAAACACGCCTTGCGGTGATGGTACTCGATGGTACTTTAAAAAATCCACGCCTTGTCTTATTCCTGGATGGTCCTCGTAAAAAATATTCTTAAAAAAACTCACCCCTTCTGATAGTCCTTGAAAAAATATTATTTAAAAAATCCACGCCTTGTCTTATTTCTGGATGGTCCTCGTAAAAATATAAATAAATTCACCCCCTCTGATAGTCCTTTAAAAAATTTTATTTAAAAAATCCACGACTTCCTTCTAATAGTCTTTGAAAAAATAGTTTTAAAAAAAATCCACACCTTCTAATAGTCCTTGAAAAATTATTCCTTACGAATTTCACGCTTAGTCTTTTTTAATTTTTTTCTACTTAATTTTAAAATTCTATCCTTAAGAACCTTTTTTTGTAATTCGCCAACAACAATAGTAATTAAAAGAAACAAACCATTCATAATTATAATGAAACCACAATTCATCTCTAGTGTCATATTGTGTTTTTATTTATTTGTTGCCTTGTTTGTGTGAATGTGTTGCCTCCGTTTCTTTCTTTTTTATGATTGAGGTCAAAACAATTTTCCTCGCATTTCAATTACTTAGTCGTAAGGCATTATGACCAAAGAACAGACACTCAAACAACTGCAGCACACAAACGAACAAAATCCCAAGAACATTTAAAATAAAAAAAATGGGTCTTTAAGTAGAATAACCGAAACCATAAACATTACTATTATGGCGTCGCAAAAATAACCAAAATATAATACAAAGTTGAAAATAATCACCAAACATTTGCCAGTATTCTCCTTTGTCTCGTCTACCTCGGCAAACCGCTACCAACCTAACATCCAACCAAGAAGAAGAAGAAAATAACATTTCCTGCAGCAGAAATGAAAACGGAAACAAGCCATATTTTTCATTTGTCGGAAAACCATTTTGGCACTTAATATTTTTCATAGAACACTTAAAAATATAATTCCTCAATTTTCTGTAGGTAATTCTTACAATTGTTTTCTTTTTGTTTCTGAGTTCTATGTTGTGTTGTTCCGTAAGAGGGTTGCCAAGGTTGGAAGAGTTTTGCAAAGAGGAAATTGGTGGGAATTTTAGATTTTATGGGCACCTAGACTTGTTAAAAATATATACATACCGTTAATAAGAACTTCGTAAATGATCGAATATTGTTTTTGGTAAAGATCGGTTACCGTTTTCTGGTCTCCAGAGGCCGCAATTATGGCCCGAACATAGAGAAATGTTACATGGAGAAGGTGATCGGGGCAAAGAATAAGCATGCCTGTTTTGATAAGGATTGGTCAATATTTAGCGGGCCAAAGCGACCCTGACTTTTGTGTGAAAAATTACAAAATTTGTATTCTATGGCGTATATATTTGCCCATGAAGGGCCTAAACCCGAGAAGTTAATAGTATGTCAAGAGGAGTGGTAGACCTTTAAATTAATGCCAATTATATGGTCGTATGTACTCGTATGTAGGAGTTACACTTAAATATTTATGGGTGCTTACGTACTGAGATATTATTTAGTAACCCATTACCACACTAGAGGGCGGAAACATATCGCTGATCGCTTTGCTCAAGGACAACGTCTATAATTTTCGGTGATGATCAGATAATAATTTTGGGATGAAGTGGACCGAAAACGTAATTTGTTTGTGTTTTTTTTTTTTTTTGAGTCGATCTATAGGCCACAATTGAAAGCCCAACATCACAATATAACCCACGGTAAAGAGAATGTAGACAAGTACATCCCTCGTCTATTGAATATTAGAAATATTTGTTGACATCTAGTCTGTCAAGAGAGTGCAAATATCGCCAAAGCTCAGAATATACAACCACATAAAGTTCGATTTTCGTGGAAGTTGTGTAGGGTATCATATGGTCGGCTCCTTCCGACTATACTGCTCCGCTCACTGGTTGGTAATCTTTTTGGTCGATAATATATATTTTTGAACATTATTTGCATTCAATTATGTTTTTGATTATATACGGAATTTCGCTACGAATATGTGTATTACAGAGAAACAAATTGTACTTATTAATAGCCTATTTAGGATAAATTTCTCGGGACCAGAGATCTCCATTAGACATCCATCTCAAAATATTCAAATCGCTTCGAATTCATATTACGAATTCATTAATCATTACGAATATTACCTCTCTTTCTTATTTTCGACCAATTTTCCATTTGCCATGAGAAATTTATTATAAATGGCAACCCCTTTTGCGTAAAAAGTAAAATCCCCAGAGACAAGAAATAAATAAATGAATGGAAATAAATAGCAAACCGAACAATCCAACAACAATTATTTTCAAAAAATTACCAAAAGCAATTTTCTACATCAACCTGAAATTTCTCACTCAAAATAGATTTTTAAATAAGTTCTTTTAAAACCATAGAAATGACTGAGACCGCAGACACACAAACAATCAAACACAAAAAATAAATTAATACCTTACTTTTTTGGTTTGTGGTCAGTGGCATTTTATTTTCTTTACTAGCCGGGAAATGAGAGAAAATGATTTACAATTTATTAAAAAAAAAGAAAAAATAATTAATTTAAATTTAAAAATTAGTGTCGCATAAAGCCATGAAAACGAGCATGTTCAAGGACAACGCGTATAATTTTCGGTGATGATAATATAATAATATTGGGATGAAGTGGATCGAAAACTTAATTTTTAATATAATTTCCGACCCTTTAAAGTATATGTATTCTTGATCGGCGTAAAATTCTAAGACTATCTAACCATTTCTGAAGGAATTGAAATAAATCGATATAGATAGATTGCATAGAGTCATCTTTTGTCTGCAGGCAGGCCAAGTTCGAAGATGGGCTATATCGGTCCACGTTTAGGCATAGCCCCCATATAAGGGTACCACCCAATATTCGGTATTTTGGGGTTCTTGAGCGCGTTTTTTAACCAAATTCGCTGAAATTTGTTATTTTGTAGTCGCATATGGTAACAAATCTTCCTACCAAAAATTATAAATATTCGCCCCTTTTAGGGGTAGTTCTCATATAACCCCCTCCTAATATTAAAATAGTTATCTGATTAGTTCCGGGTGTAGGGGTTGTCCCCATATAGGCGTATTTTACCATAGTATAGGGGATAGTCGTTACTTGAAATAGTCAGTTTTACCCTATAAGACGATCGGTTGTAATCATTCCGCTTTCTAAGGAAATAGTGATAAAATAAACACTTAACTGAATATAATTATACCTCCTGAAGGAGACACAAAACAAAAATATTGGGTTCGAAATTGACATACGGCATAGGCCGCCAAATATTCGCTAATTCCTACAGTATGTTATCTAACTACATGCATTATTCGTATCAGTCCACGCTTTGGGGTCTTCATTAAAAATTGCTGAAATTTGTTTTTGTGGAATTATCGGTATAGGTTCACTTTTTGATATGTTCTCTATATTTTTCATTTCAATTATCTGTCAGTATACCTATGATGGAGGTTATCCAAAGTTCGGCCCGGCCGAACTTAATACTTAATTGGGCCACAATTGAAAGCCGAACATCACCACACAACCAACGCTGGAGGGAATCTGGACAAGTAATTAGAAGGGCTGTACTGAATATTAGCAATATTTATTGACCTCTAGCCGGTCAAGAAGGTGAAAATGTCGCGAAATATTGCCGAAGTTCAGAGTATAGAACCACACAAAGTTAGATTTCCGTGGAAGATATGTAGGGTATCATATGATCGGTCCCCGACTATATTGCTCCGCTCACTGTTTTTTACTTGTTTTACATATTTGCGAAGAAAGTTTTTCAAAAAAAAAATATATATATATATATATATATATATATAGGAAAATAAAATCTTTTGGCTTGCATTTCTTAAATATTTTGTAGGGCTATAAGTTTCAAATGTATATATTTCTTTTAAGTCAGTTTTGAAGGACAATAAGAGCGGATTTTTTAAAATTTTTTTTTTGTCGGACAATGAGAACTATAGACGTGGATTTTCAAATATAATTTGAAGGACAATAGTACATTGATTCAAAAACAAAACATGAAGGACAATAGCAAATATTCCTGTAACGTTTTAATTAAACTCTTCAAACAACATGAGAAATATAATTGTCGATTTTTTCAAATATAATTTTTCTAATTTTTTGGATTTATATACCCTACAGGGTCAAGGTATTATAGCGTTGTGCATCCCCTAGAGTTTGTAACGCCGCGAATTATTGGTCCTAGCCCCCATTAAAGTATTTCAACTAGCTAAGTCGATCTGGACATATGTGTCTGTCCATCCATCTCTCCATCATCTGTCCGTCCATCTTTCCTTTATAATTTGTAAACACGATGCATGTAGGATGGTTTCTGACCAAAAAAAATACCCCTATTGTTTTTGGTAATAATCGGTTAATGTTTAGAGGTCGCTCTATGGGTCACAATTACGATATTTTACACAGAGAAAGTTCTCTGACCATATAATAAGCATAGATGTTTTCATGTAAATCAATCAACATTTAGTGGGCAAATGAACAAATACTTTTGTATGCAAAATACCAAAATTAGTATTCTGGGCCGAATATATTTACTTCTGTAGGACATAGACAGGAGAAGTTGATAGTATATCCAAGAGGAGCGGTTAACATTCAAATGTGTACATATTCTATTGTTCTATCTACTCGGATGAGGAAGTTACATGTTAATACTTACAGGTGTCTTCCTATGCTGATATTGTTTAGTGTTATCATTACCACTCTAGAAGGCGGAAATGTAGTGCTGATGGCTAGAAATTTTTTCCGGAAGGTTTCTGATATGGAATGGACCAAAAACTGCATTTTGTCTGGTTTCTAGTCGCTCTAGACGTACAAGTTTTCCATAGGGAAAGGGGTCTGACCACTTTATTAGAATTATTAGTTGATATTGAGCAGGACGAATTAACTGAGATTTTTATCTGTTAAATATGGAAAGACGTGATAAGGAAAGATGCCAGGGAGAGAATGTGTAGCTAGAGTGTGCAAATATCGCGAAATATTACCAAGACTAGGAATATAGGTCCACAGAATGTAAAACTTTTGTGGTTGTTGTGTAGGGTGTCATATGATCAGCCCCGTCCGATTACACTGCTCACTGGTTTAAACAAAATACTTTTTTAATATAGACCACATATAAATGTACAACATAATTTTTTATTATTTTGAATGTTTTAATCACATTTCTCTATGAAAATGACTGGAATTCCGGGTTCTTAGAGAGTAAGTGGATCCATTATTTTAACATAGCTTCTACATAAAGGTCACATATAATTTTCGGTAACATGTTGCCCCATGTTTTTACATAGCCCATAGATAATGATTCCGACTAATTTTAGGGATTTAGGGATTGTCTATAACCTCCATATCTTATAGGTTATAGAAAGAATGGCCCGGCAAATCTTAACGATAGTTTTTGATAAAATATAGTATAACAACATTATTTTATTATTTAATTTTACATTTAATGCAAATACTTTCCTTACTTTCTTGAAAAAAAAAATATAATAAAAAGTTTAAACAAATATTGGATATATTTTAGAAAAAACCAGTAAGGAAAGCAGTAAAGTCGGACTGGGCCGACTATATGATACCCTTCACCACTTGAGGTATATTTTTTTACATAGTATCCTAACATACGTCGCTTTTTCGAAAGAACATTGACATGAATTGATAAGAACTTTGGTGCACCATTCCTATTATTTCTATTTCTATTCTAAATCTGAACCAATTTTCACGAAACTTAGCACACATCAATATAGCTTCACTTTAGTACGCTGTACCAAATTTCGTGCATATGGAAAGATATTTAGGGACTTTGGCGCACAAATTACTTTAAATCGGACGAAAGTATATATGGGAGCTATATCTAAATCTGAACCGATTTTCACGAAACTTAGCAAATATTGATATGGACCGTATTCAGTACCCTGTGACAAATTTCGCGTAAATCGGAAGATATATAGCGACATTGGTGCCCCATTTACCTTAAATCGGACGAAAATATATATGAGAGCTATATTTAATTCTGGCCCGATTTTCTTCCATTTTAATAGGGTTCGTCCTGGGGCCAAATAAGTGACTTGTGCCAAATTTCATCCAAATCGGATCATAAATGCGACCTGTACGTTGCTTACAATTTAACATCAACAGACAAACGGACGGACGGACATGCATAAATCGACATAGAAAGTGATTCTATGCATATTCTCAAAAGGAACCATGTGTCTATCTCGTTTCATTTTGCCCGTTACAAACATATGCCCAAAGACATAATACCCTGTACCACAGTGTGGTGAAGGGTATAAAAATAAAAGTCCGATCCACCAATGACGTTATTTTCATTCCATTGTAATTATTTTGTAGCAAATATACAGCTTGAGTTCAGCTAACATTTTTAATAATTTTTGTTCTCAAATACAAATTTATGCACTCGTACTTTGTTGCATATCCATTTTAAATTGGAATATGTCTGTCATATTGTCAAAAACCCTATTTTTCCGCAAAAAAAAAAAAATGCTGTCCATATTTCAATATTTAGCGCCAATGTTTAATTAACAGTTCAAATATTGCAATTCTTTGCTATTCTTTATTTTTTGTCACACAACAAAGCAAACAAATAGCTATGACAATATGGAAAACCCACGAAAAATAATAATAAAAAAAAACAACAACACCATGAAATGTAATAAAAATAAAAAAATTGAAAACTCATCACCAAAAATAAAATATAGAAATACAAAGTGAGCTACACAATCAAATTTCCCTATATAGAATAACAATAATGAACAACTAGAATATTTTGGACAATCAATATACAAAAACAGCAGTTATTTATTTTCACACAAAACCATGTTTGTGAAACAAAAATATGTACAAAAAATAGATTCAAAAAAATAATTTACACAAGAAAAGCAACAACAACAGAAAATAATATACACCAATTTAAATACATATTCAGTATTTTTAGTTATAAAAAAATATTTTTATTGTTATTTTTTTTTTAATTTAAAATTTAAACATTTTTGGTCTCTAGACAAAAGAAAACCAAACACACAGACATACTCACATAAACGCAAAATAATAGAAACTACAAATCCAATAAAAATAATATTTAAAAATATAGATGTTTTTGAAAACCCCAGTCATATTTATTTTGAACACTTTTTGTTGTTGTTAGTTTTTTGTTATATGAATATTCTTTTATTTTATTAAAAAATATATTTTCATGCACCTTTGATATTTTGTGTTGAAAAAAAATCCACAAAACTAGAGCACAAATTTTACAAGAATTTACAATAAAAGCAAAGAAAACATCTGCACCCCACCACAAAAACAAAAATAAAATAATAACAAAAAATATTTATAAAACAAATATTTCTAATATAAATGTATGTATGTATATGTTATATAGTATTAAAGTTTATATAACTTTTGGTTGGTTTGTTATATTTAATTTTTTTTTAATTTTTTTAAATAATTTTTTTCTTTTCAATTTTTTTCTCTCTTGGTTAACAAACAAATATCAACACCTTTTGTATAGCTTACATTTTTTTCCGTTTGTTGTCAATATTCTTGTTATTTTATTCATTTTTTTGTATTGACTTAAAATTTTGTATTGAATTATGTGATTTGTGTAATTGTAAGCAGCAGTGTTGCATTTGTATACGCCAGCCTTCACTGTGTCTGTGTGTATGTGTGTCTATACATTGTCTCTCTCTATTTCTCTGTAAGCATCACTCACACTGTATCTCTCCCTCTCTACATATATCTCTCTGGTATGTAATGTTTAGTGCACCTCTAATATTATTGTCGTCTCACATAGCCACTAAATCACAATATATAACTCCTTCATGTTATCCTTCTACAGTTTGTTAGGGACATGCGGATTTGTTTATGATATGTTTTTGTATTGTAAATTTTTTTTTTGAAAATAGTGTGAATATATGCTCCGTTTTTTGAATGAAATAGGAATTTGAGCATCCAAATGAATTTCAAACGTGTATAGATTTTATTCAGCTTTAAGGAATAGCCGACAAGGACAACTGGATCAGGTAAGTATTTTAGTTATAGAAAAAATATTTTTTAACAAAGAAAATAGCGCAAAATATCACAGAATTTTTTGAATATAAGCATGATAAAAATACCTGCTCAGAGTATACATTTCTGTGGGCTCATGGATATATTTTCATGGGATATATAGATCTCCCATTTTAATTTTATAATATAAAAGGCTACGGAGTGCACCTATTGGCCAAAAGATCGGCACAAATATTCCGAAATATAGAATATTTAAAAAAAAAACTCCACGCCATGTGTTTTGCCAGAAAACATATTTTTATAAAATCCACGCCTATCTGTGGTCCCGCCGTGTGTTTTTGCCAGAAAACATATTTTTATAAAATCCACGCCTATCTGTGGTCCCGCCGTGTGTTTTTGCCAGAAAACATATTTTTATAAAATCCAAGCCTATCTGTGGTCCCACCTTGTGTTTTTGGCAGAAAAAAATATTTTTATAAAATCCAAGCCTATCTGTGGTCCCACCTTGTGTTTTTGGCAGAAAAAAATATTTTTATAAAATCCACGCCTATCTGTGGTCCCGCCTTGTGTTTTTGCCAGAAAAAATATTTTTATAAAATCCACGCCTATCTGTGGTCCCGCCTTGTGTTTTTGGCAAAAAAAATATTTTTATAAAATCCACGCCAATCTGTGGTCCCGCCTTGTGTTTTTGGCAGAAAAAATATTTTTATAAAATCCACGCCTATCTGTGGTTCCGCCTTGTGCTTTTGCCAGAAAAATTATTTTTATAAAATCCACGCCTATCTGTTGTCCCGCCTTGTGTTTTTGCCAAAAAAAATATTTTTATAAAATCCACGCCTATCTGTGGTTCCGCCTTGTGCTTTTGCCAGGAAAATTATTTTTATCAAATCCACGCCTTGTGTTGGTCTCTAAAAACTACTTTTATAAAATCCACGCCTTGTATTGGTCCCTAAAAACTACTTTTATAAAATCCACGCCTTGTATTGGTCCCTAAAAACTACTTTTATAAAATCCACGCCTTGTGTTGGTCCCTAAAAACTACTTTTATAAAATCCACGCCTTGTGTTGGTCCCTAAAAACTACTTTTATAAAATCCACGCCTATCTGTGGTCCCGCCTTGTGTTTTTGTCAGAAAAAAATATTTTTATAAAATCCACGCCTTGTGGTGGTCCCTAAAAACTACTTTTATAAAATCCACGCCTTGTGTTGGTCCCTAAAAACTACTTTTATAAAATCCACGCCTTGTGGTGGTCCCTAAAAACTACTTTTATAAAATCCACGCCTTGTGTTGTTGTATAAGATCAATGTCTTTTTTACACGGTTTTTTTTTTACACGGCTTCTTCTGGAACCAATCTACCGTGTAAAAACAGACTTAGGTGTATATGTATATGTGGAAGCTATATCGAAATCTAAACCGTTTTTCCCGAAACTTACCACACATCATTCTAGACCCAATTCAGTACGCTATGCCAAATTTCTTACAAATCAAGGAAATATAGGGACTTTGGTGCACCACATACCTTAAATCGGACGAAAATATATATGGGAGCTATATCTAAATCTGATCCGATTTTCACGAAATTTAACACACATCGTTCTAGACTCAATCCAGTACGCTATGCCAAATTTCGTGAAAATCAAAGGATATAAAGGAACTTTATTGCAACATTTACCTTAAATCGAACGAAAATATATATTGGAGCTACATGTAAATCTCAACCAATTGTTTCCAATTTCAATAGGGTTCGTCCTTGGGCCAAATAAGTGACCTATGCCAAATTTCATCCAAATCGGATCATAAATGCGACCCGTACTTTGTTCACAAAAATACATGGACGGACAGACTGACGGACATGCGTAAATCGACTCAGAAAGTGATTCTATGTTATCTATCTCGTTTCCTTTTGCCCGTGGTTCCTTTTGAGGATATGCACAGAATCACTATCTGAGTTGATTTATACATGTCCGTCTGTCTGTCTGTCCAGTGACGAACCCTATTGAAATCGAAAAAAAATCGGTTCAGATTTATATATAGCTCCCATATATATTTTATATATTTGGCTCTTGTTAGCAAAGAGTCAAATTTAAGCCGATTGGTACAACATTTTGCACAAAGTACAAAAGCCAGCATACCCTAAAGTGTGCCAAGTTTTATTGAAATCGGTTCAGATTTAGATATAGCACCAATTTATATTTTCTTCCGATTTTTAACAAATGGTGAACCAAAGGTTTAAATTTAGTCCGATTGGCACAAAATTTTTGCACGTACTGAAATTAAGACATCATAACGTGTGCCGATTCGTCCGATTTTTAGCAAATGGTGCACCAAAGAATTAAAGGGTGACCTAAATAATAAACTGATGATTATGGATGAACTGGAGATTATATTTTGAATAGCGCTCTGTGTTGTAGCATAATGAATAGTTTGATTTAAATTGAAAAGGAATCTAAAGCTGCCCTAATGACATGTAATTTGGCATAGGTTACCGAAAACATGTACCAAATTTCAGCGAACTCAGTCGAAAAGCAGGCTCCAGAATCCCAAAATACCGAAAATTTGGGGATACCGTTATTTGGGGGCTAACTGAATAGGTACCCAATAAGAACCCATTGTACCAAATTTCAGCGAATTCGAATTGAATAGCGCGCTCAAGAACCCAAATTTGGGGGGTACCCTTATATGTCTATGTGTGGACCGATATAGCTCATCTGCGAACTTGTCCTGCCTGCAGACAAAAGACAACTCTATGCAAAACTTTGGTGATCTATCCGAATTCGTTTAGAGCCTAGAGTGATTACAACAGACATAGCGAAATGCTTAAATCCGCCTTTACTACTTTCCTTACTGTTTTTATACCCTTCACCACACTGTGGAACAGGGTATTATGTCTTTGTGCATATGTTTGTAAAAGGCAAAAGGAAACGAGATAATCACATTGTTCCTTTTGAGAATATGCATTGAATCACTTTCTGGGTCGATTTATGCATGTCCGTCCGTCCTTCCAAATTAGTCTCTTGCAAGTTTCCCTGCAATCGGTTCAGATATAGATATAAAACAAAAACGCGACGTCTGTTAAGATACATATGTAGAATATATCCAAAGTGGTGAAAGGTATCATATAGTCGACCCAGTCCGACTTTACTCCTTCCTTTACTGCTTTGTTTTTTTTAAATTCACGCCTATATTTTCTTCCTGATTTTTTTAAATCCACGCCTTATGTTGGTCCCTGAAAAAAATACCTTCCTTACCCCATATAACAGTATCTCCCAATTTTTGGTATCTGGTGTTGTTCGGGTATGTATTTTTTGATTTGATGATTGTATTCTCCGATTTGACCCCAATGTTGCACAACCTATTATTTTTGCCAAGCCCTATCTGTGGTCCCTAAACAATATTTTATTAAAAACACGCCCATATTTTGAAAAAATCCATGTCTATCTGTAGTCCCTAAATAATATTTTTATGAAAACCACATCTATCTGTGGTCCCTAAAAAGAGTTTTTATAATGTCTTTGTAACAGGCAAAAGAAAACGAGATAGACCCGTGGTTCCTTTTAAGGATATGCACAGAATCGCTATCTGAGTCGATTTATACATGTCCGTCCGTCTATATTTTCTTCTTGATTTTTTTTTAATCCACGCCTTATGTTGGTCCCTGAAAAATATTTTAAAAAATCCATGCCTTGTGTTGGTCCCTGAAAAAAATACCTTCCTTACCCCATATAACAGTATCTCCCAATTTTTTGTATTTGGTGTTGTTCGGGTATGTATTTTTTTTGATTTGATGATTGTATTCTCCGATTTGACCCCAACTTTGCACAACCTTTTATTTTTACCAAGCCCATATCCTGTCCGATGATGGGATTGGTCCACTTCATCTGATATCTCCCCCACAAAGGGTCAATATTTTATAAACTTGTAAATACATTTTGAAGCGTATTGATTAACCAACAAAAAATATTAAATCCGAAACCTTTTTGATAAATAAGACCTCCGCAAACCATAGGCTAAGGGTATATATCTATCGGCAACACCGACTGATACTTTTTTACTTGTTTTTGGTTAATATTTAGGTGATAAAATGGACCAAAACCTATATTTTTGTCTGTTTTTAGGTCGCTCCAGAGGCTATAATTATGAACCAAACACCACGAATTTCAAATTGGATAAGGGAATCAAGCCGGAGAATAAGCATACATCTTTTGATGGAGATCGGTCAATATTTTGTGAGTCAAATAGATCCAGGTCAGTGTTTAAAGCCGAACATCAAAAACGGGGAACTGACTGTTTTGAAAATGATCGATCAATATTTAGCGGGTCAAAGGAACTAACACTTATGCTTACATAAAAGGAGGATCAAATACAGCAAAATATTGCTCATATTCGGAATATAGATCTGCAAAAAATTATTATTATTGGGTAGTTGTGTAGGGTATCATATGATCGGCACCGTCCGACTATACTGATCCGCTACTGTTTTTTATAATGTATGTGACCTCCGACAAAGGTTTCAAAGTTTTAACGGAACGATAAAATTAATATATCCTAAAACCAGTGAGCGGAGCAGTATAGTCGGACGGTGCCGACCATATGATACTCCACACAACTTCCACGAAAATGTAATTTTCTGTTGTTCTATATTCTGAGCTTGGGCAATATTTCGCGATAATTGCACCCCCTTGGCCTTGACAAATATTACTAATATTCTGTTTAGACCTTCTAATTACTTGTCCAGATTCCCTTCACAGTGGGTTGAGTTGTGATCGATTCGAAAAAATACAAAAAATTAAGTGGACCGAAACACTTCATCCCAATGTTATTATCTGATCATCATCGAAAATTATAGGCGTTTTCTTGACCATACCTGGATTCTCATGGAAATTTTCAAATCGATCAGCGCTATATTTTCGCCCTCCAGTGTGGTAATGGGTTACTAAATACTATCTGAATACGTACGTACCTGTAAATATTTAAGTGTAACTCCCACTTCTGAGTACACACAACAATATAATTGGTATCAATTTAAAGGTCAACTACTCCTCTTCGATATACTATCAACCTCTAGGGTCTATGTTCTACAGGGGTTAATCTATACGCTTTAGAATACAAACAGGTATGCTTGTTCATTGTCCCGATTCCCTTCTCCATCTAAAAATAAAGTTTTTAGTCGATTTCATCCCCTAAATATTAACCGATCTTTACCAAAAACAATTGGGGTCTTCATTGGGCAGAACACATCCTACATGCAACATTTCGTGAAAATTTGTCCATAACTGTGTATCGTGTTTACAAATTATAATGGACAGACGGGCGGACACACATGTCTAGATCGACTCAGCTAGTCGAAATATAAATGTGGGCCTAGGACAAATATTTCGCGGCGTTACAAATACATGGGGCTGCACAAAGCTATAATAAAGTTGTGTAGGGTATAAAAATATTATATCCTTCACACACAAAAATATGGAGAAGACTGGCTCAACCTCGCATTTGCGGTAATTTTGTGCCTTTTATAATTGTTTATCCTCCGTTTCCATTCAAGCTTTCAGTATTTCGACTTATTTGGTTGCAATGGGTCACCACAAGTCTCTGAAAGCTGCGTAAAGATCAAACAAGTCCCTCATCATATCCACGTCTATGCCGTTTATAAAATTCTTTAAAATAATATGGTCTTACAAAAATCCAAGTATAAGGTATTTTTTTTAAAATAATACACGTTTATGACCTTCAAACTATTTCAAAAATCCACCCGCCAGCAGATTTTCATTTCAAATTTCGTAAAAAGTAGTTACAAATTATAAAATTACGTCTTCATATTTCTTATCCTTAAACCCACACAATGGCTCTTTTTATCCTTAAACCCACATAAAAGCTCTCTACAAAAAATCCGTAGGATATAATAACGACTAAACCGTAGTGTAGCGATCTCTTTATTTCAATCAATGTCTGCAATTCTGACTCTCTACCAACACATATATGTAAAAATAATTGCATTAACATAAGCATTAATGTGTATGTGTATTCATTTCACGATTGTACAAGTATTTGTTTCAATGCAAAAATAAAATAAAAAACCGAACATTCGTTAGACCACATATTCGAATGTTTTGCTATAAAACTTTAAACAACATTTCGGTTATGTTTCGTTAGTTTTTCCCCTCTAAAAGATTTCACTTCACTACCTAAAAAAAGCATGCATATGTGGATACGCATATTTCCATTTATTATGTACGAGTATTTGTTAAATTTTTTATTTCAACAAATTAAAGTTTTATATTGCGTATCGGTAATGACATGGTACAGCATCCCGTATGTACAATTTTACTTTTCTCCATTACCATTTCAAGTTTTTCTGCATTTCTATTTTTTTTTTTTTTTTTTTTTTTTTTTTGTTGTTCGCTCATTCATGTAAACCATAAAAATCTGTTGTGTTCAGGTATCCTCGCAAAACAAAACAAACGAAACAGCAAATATCCTCATAAAAATGCTATAAAGATATTCTCAGCCAGCATTTGTATATTTGTTTAATTGTAGCGAAGGGGTTTTATGTGTTGTTGCTGTTGTTTTTGGTGGATAGGGATTCAAAAATCAGTAACGAACAAAAGATCTGATACCAATTTGGTGTTGTAATTTTTTTGTTGTTGTGTTTTTTGTTCGGCATTCGGAGCTCATTTGTGTTGTACAATCTCTATTGAATCCATGGCTTTATACCATCAGCTTTCAGCAACAACAATAATTGCTATTACTTCAGTTTTTTTATTATGGTTAGCTTTAATTACAAAATTTTATTGTGCACACATGAAGTTAACAACAATTGGGAATGTGTTACCGTTTTTTATACCCTACCCTGGTGTGATACAGGGTATAGGAGGATCATGAATGTATGAATTCAAAAAAGGATTTTTTAAATAATATTTTTTAAGGTTTGCTTAAGGTGAGAATATTTTAAGGAATATTTTTGAGGCCTAAAAAAGACATGGATTTTTATACCCTGCACAACTATGTTGTGAGGGTATTATAGCTTTGTGCAGCCCCAAGAATTTGTAATGTCGCGAAATATTGGTCCTAGACCCACCTTTAAGTATACCGATCATCATATCTCGACTAGCTGAGTGATGTGTGTCGGTCCGTCTGTCCATTATAATTTGTAAACACGATACAGGGCACAGTTATGGACCAATCTTCACGAAATTTTGCATGTAGGATGGGTTCTGGCCAATGAAGACCCCTATTGTTTTTGCTAAAGATCGGTTAATATTTAGGCGATGAAATGGATCAAATACAAAATTTTTGTCGGTTTTTCTGGTCGCTCCAGAGGCCGCAATTTTGGCCCGAAACCAAAGAATAAGCATGCCTGTTTTGATAAAGATCGGTCAATATTTAGCGGGTCCCTGACTTTTGTGTGAAAAAGTACAAAATTTGTATTCTATAGCGTATAGATTTACCCCTGAAGGACATAGACCAGAGAAGTTGATAGTATATCTAAGAGGAGTGGCTGACCTTTAAATTGATACCAATTATATTGTCGTATGTGCTCGGATGTGGGAGTTACACTTAAATATTTACAGGTCCTTACGTATATTATTTAGTAACCCATTACAATACTAGAGGGCGGAAATATAACGCTGATATATTTGAAATTTTCCATGGGGTTCCAGTTATGGTCAAGGACAGGGCTTATAATTTTCGGTGATTATGAGATAATAATTTTCCGATGAAGGAGAGCGAAAACTTGATTTTTTGCAATTTTTCGAATCGATCGAAAGCCGATCATCACCATACAACCCACGCTGAAGTCAATCTGGACAAGTAATATGAAGGGCTGTACTGGGCTTAATATTCGGAAAATATGTCAGTGTATGGATGATTTGCTGTTGACCTCTAATCGGGCAAGAGGGTGCAAATGTCTCGAAATATTTCCCAGGCTCGGAATAAACTTCCTTAGAAAGTTAGAACTCCGTCGTGGTTGTGTAGAGTATCGTATGGTCGGCCACGTCCGACTATACTGCTCCGCTCATTGGTTAAAGAATATATTTTTCAAGGTCTTTTTAAAGCGTGCATTTTTTAAGAATATTTTTTCAAGGTCTACCTTAGACATGGATTCTTTGAAAAATTGTTTTTGAAAAATATATTTTTTAAGCATACCCAAGGCGGGAATATTTTAAGGATTTTTTTCAAGTTCTAAACAAGGTTTTGATTTTGAAGAATATTTTTTCTAGGTCTTACCAAGGCATACAGTAGATTTGTCAGGCTTTAACAAAGGCGTGTATTTTTAAGGAATATTTTTTCTAGGTTTAGCCAAGGCGTAGCTTTTTACTGGAGATTTTTTCAAAGTCTTACCAATAAGTAGATTTTTTAAAGAATATTTTTTCTAGGCCTACCCAAGGCGTGGATTTTTTAAAGAATATTTTTTCTAGGCCTACCCAAGGCGTGGATTTTTTAAAGAATATTTTTTTAGGCCTACCCAAGGCGTGGATTTTTTAAAGAATATTTTTTCAAGCCCCATCCCAGGCGTGGATTATTTAAAGAATTTTTTTCAAGGCCCATCCCAGGCGTAGATTATTTAAAGAATATTTTTTCAAGGCCCATCCCAGGCGTGGATTATTTAAAGAATATTTTTTCAAGGCCCATCCCAGGAGTGGATTATTTAAAGAATATTTTTTCAAGGCCCATCCCAGGTGTGGATTATTTACAGAATATTTTTTCAAGGCCCATCACAGGTGTGGATTATTTAAAGAATATTTTTCTAAGGCCCATCCCAGGCGTGGATTATTTAAAAAATATTTTTCCAAGGCCCATCCCAGGCGTGGATTATTTAAAAAATATTTTTTCAAGGCCCATCCCAGGCGTGGATTATTTAAAGAATATTTTTTCAAAGCCCATCCCAGGAGTGAATTATTTAAAGAATATTTTTTCAAAGCCCATCCCAGGAGTGAATTATTTAAAGAATATTTTTTCAAGGCCCATCCCAGGAGTGAATTATTTAAAGAATATTTTTTCAAGGCCCATCCCAGGCGCGGATTATTTACAGAATAATTTTTCAAGACCCATCCCAGGCGTGGATTATTTAAAGAATATTTTTTCAAGGCCCATCCCAGGTGTGGATTATTTAAAGAATATTTTTTCAAGGCCCATCCCAGGCGTGGATTATTTAAAGAATATTTTTTCAAGGCCCATCCCAGGCGTGGATTATTTAAAGAATATTTTTCAAGGCCCATCGCAGGTGTGGATTATTTAAAGAATATTTTTCAAGGCCCATCCCAGGAGTGAATTATTTAAAGAATATTTTTTCAAGGCCCATCCCTGGAGTGAATTATTTAAAGAATATTTTTTCAATGCCCATCCCAGGCGCGGATTATTTACAGAATAATTTTTCAAGACCCATCCCAGGTGTGGATTATTTAAAGAATATTTTTCTAAGGCCCATCCCAGGCGTGGATTATTTAAAAAATATTTTTTCAAGGCCCATCCCAGGCGCGGATTATTTACAGAATATTTTTTCAATGCCCATCCCAGGCGTGGATTATTTAAAGAATATTTTTTCAAGGCCCATCCCAGGAGTGAATTATTTAAAGAATATTTTTTCAAGGCCCATCCCAGGAGTGAATTATTTAAAGAATATTTTTTCAAGGCCCATCCCAGGCGCGGATTATTTACAGAATAATTTTTCAAGACCCATCCCAGGTGTGGATTATTTAAAGAATATTTTTCCAAGGCCCATCCCAGGCGTGGATTATTTAAAAAATATTTTTTCAAGGCCCATCCCAGGCGTGGATTATTTAAAGAATATTTTTTCAATGCCCATCCCAGGCGTGGATTATTTAAAGAATATTTTTTCAAGGCCCATCCCAGGAGTGAATTATTTAAAGAATATTTGTTCAAGGCCCATCCCAGGAGTGAATTATTTAAAGAATATTTTTTCAAGGCCCATCCCAGGCGCGGATTATTTACAGAATAATTTTTCAAGACCCATCCCAGGTGTGGATTATTTAAAGAATATTTTTTCAAGGCCCATCCCAGGCGCGGATTATTTACAGAATATTTTTTCAAGGCCTATCCAAAGGCGTGGATTATTTAAAGAATATTTTTTCAAGGCCCATCCCAGGCGTGGATTATTTAAAGAATATTTTTCAAGGCCCATCCCAGGCGTGGATTATTTAAAGAATATTTTTCCAAGGCCCATCCCAGGCGTGGATTATTTAAAGAATATTTTTCCAAGGCCCATCCCAGGCGTGGATTATTTAAAGAATATTTTTTCAAGGCCCATCCCAGGCGTGGATTATTTAAAAAATATTTTTTCAAGGCCCATCCCAGGCGTGGATTATTTAAAGAATATTTTTTCAAGGCCCATCCCAGGTGTGGATTATTTAAAGAATATTTTTCCAAGGCCCATCCCAGGCGTGGATTATTTAAAGAATATTTTTTCAAGGCCTATCCAAAGGCGTGGATTATTTAAAGAATATTTTTTCAAGGCCTATCCAAAGGCGTGGATTATTTAAAGAATATTTTTTCAAGGCCCATCCCAGGCGTGGATTATTTAAAGAATATTTTTCAAGGCCCATCCCAGGCGTGGATTATTTAAAGAATATTTTTCCAAGGCCCATCCCAGGCGTGGATTATTTAAAAAATATTTTTCCAAGGCCCATCCCAGGCGTGGATTATTTAAAGAATATTTTTTCAAGGCCCATCCCAGGTGTGGATTATTTAAAGAATATTTTTTCAAGGCCCATCCCAGGCGTGGATTATTTAAAGAATATTTTTTCAAGGCCCATCCCAGGTGTGGATTATTTAAAGAATATTTTTTCAAGGCCCATCCCAGGCGTGGATTATTTATAGAATATTTTTTCAAGGCCCATCCCAGGCGTGGATTATTTAAAGAATATTTTTTCAAGGCCCATCCCAGGTGTGGATTATTTAAAGAATATTTTTTCAAGGCCCATCCCAGGCGTGGATTATTTAAAGAATATTTTTTCAAGGCCCATCGCAGGCGTGGATTATTTAAAGAATATTTTTCAAGGCCCATCCCAGGCGTGGATTATTTAAAGAATATTTTTTCAAGGCCTATCCAAAGGCGTAGATTAGTTAAAGAATATTTTTTCAAGATATACCCAAGGCGTGGATTATTTAAAGAATACTTTTTTTTAAATTTAAAGAATATTTTTTATTTATATATATATATATATATATATATATATATATTATAAATTAAATTACTTTCACCGCATTTACTCTGTAATAGCTTCCGCTGCCATTATATTTTTTTAATAATATTACATGCCTTCAGTATCTAACAAAAATTACTGAGGATTACTTTAAAATAATTTATTAAATATTTAATGTTCATTAAATGGTCAATGGTGAACAGACTGGAGATGAGACCGGATATATGGTTATGCTTCAGTCTACTCAAAAAAAAATGAGGTTCAAAACCATATAACAACATTAACGGTAATAACAAAAAAAGTGGATTGTTTTCTTCGTCCGGCCAACAAGGTTGTTGATATTGCGGAGCATATTGAGACTAGCCGGAGGTTGAAAGAAAAATAAGAAAAAAAACCCATACCAGAACATAATGGCAATGTATTTACAATGTAAAGTGTTTTACCCGCTAACATCAACATCCGTTTCCGTTCTGGAAATGTTCTCTTTGGTTGGAGAAACAATAAGATTGAAAAAACTGCAGACGTTCAGATAACGAGACTGAGATTCAACGGAGGTTTGTTATTGGACTCAGATAGGAAAGAATTTTTGAAATCATTTTTTCATGGACCTATAAAAGGCGTGGATTTTTTAAAGATTTTTTTTTTGTTTTTGAAGGACTATAGTAGGCATAGATTTTTTAAAAATTTTTTTTTCATGGGCCTATAATAGGCGTGGATTTTTTAAATAATTTTTTCAAGGACTATAACAGGCGGGGATTATTAAAGAATATTTTTCAAGGGCCAACTGAGGCGTGGATTATTAAAGAATATTTTTCAAGGGCCAACTGAGGCGTTTATTTATTAAAGAATATTTTTCAAGGGCCAACTGAGGCGTGGATTATTAAAGAATATTTTTCAAGGGCCAACTGAGGCGTGGATTATTAAAGAATATTTTTTCAAGGACCAATTCAAGGCGTGGATTATAAAAGAATATTTTTTCAAGGACCAATTCAAGGCGTGGATTTATTAAAGAATATTTTTTCAAGGACCAACTGAGGCGTGGATTTATTAAAGAATATTTTTCAAGGGCCAACTGAGGCGTGGATTTATTAAAGAATATTTTTCAAGGGCCAACTGAGGCGTGGATTATTAAAGAATATTTTTCAAGGGCCAACTGAGGCGTGGATTATTAAAGAATATTTTTCAAGGGCCAACTGAGGCGTGGATTTATTAAAGAATATTTTTCAAGGGCCAAATGAGGCGTGGATTATTAAAGAATATTTTTTCAAGGACCAGTAGTTAAATAGGCGTGGATTATAAAAGAATATTTTTTCAAGGACTATAAAGGCGTGGATTATTAAAGAATATTTTTCAAGGGCCAACTGAGGCGTGGATTATTAAAGAATATTTTTCAAGGGCCAACTGAGGCGTGGATTATTAAAGAATATTTTTCAAGGGCCAACTGAGGCGTGGATTATTAAAGAATATTTTTTCAAGGACTATAATAGGCGTGAATTATTAAAGAATACTTTTTCAAGGACCATAATAGGAATGGATTTTCAAAAGAATATTTTTTCAAGGACTATAATAGGCGTGGATTATTAAAGAATATTTTTTCAAGGACCATAATAGGCGTGGATTATTAAAGAATATTTTTCAAGGGCCAACTGAGGCGTGGATTATTAAAGAATATTTTTCAAGGGCCAACTGAGGCGTGGATTATTAAAGAATATTTTTCAAGGGCCAACTGAGGCGTGGATTATTAAAGAATATTTTTTCAAGGACCATAATAGGCGTGGATTATTAAAGAATATTTTTTCAAGGACTATAATAGGCGTGGATTATTAAAGAATATTTTTTCAAGGACTATAATAGGCGTGGATTATTAAAGAATATTTTTTCAAGGACCATAATAGGAATGGATTTTCAAAAGAATATTTTTTCAAGGACTATAATAGGCGTGGATTATTAAAGAATATTTTTCAAGGGCCAACTGAGGCGTGGATTATTAAAGAATATTTTTCAAGGGCCAACTGAGGCGTGGATTATTAAAGAATATTTTTCAAGGGCCAACTGAGGCGTGGATTATTAAAGAATATTTTTCAAGGGCCAACTGAGGCGTGGATTATTAAAGAATATTTTTCAAGGGCCAACTGAGGCGTGGATTATTAAAGAATATTTTTCAAGGGCCAACTGAGGCGTGGATTATTAAAGAATATTTTTTCAAGGACTATAATAGGCGTGGATTATTAAAGAATATTTTTTCAAGGACTATAATAGGCGTGGATTATTAAAGAATATTTTTTCAAGGACTATAATAGTCATGGATTATCAAAAATATTTTTCAAGGACTATAATAGTCATGGATTATCAAAAATATTTGTTCAAGTACTATAATCGCCCTGCATTATTTAAGAATGTTTTTCAAGGAAAGTTGTCTATTTTTTAATAGTTTTACTTTGAATTTACCTGAAATCACATCAACCAAACCTCCTAAAAAGGAAGGGTATAACACAGTCGACCCCATCCACCGATAACCCTTCCTTACAGATTTTATTCCGCAGACATGTGTGATTACTTCTACCTCAACTACTTGAAAATGCTAATTGTAAGACCACATTGAATAAAATAGACAATAATATGTACCTATCACAACAACAACAAAAAGAAAATTAGACTATGATCCCTTCCCCCTCACCATTAGGATTCCCTTCTCATATCACTAACAAAAACCTCCTATTGTTAAGCAAAAAACAAGGCAACCAAACAGTCCCTCTGTGCTATTTACTCTGTGAATTGTGAAACAATAAAAGACAATTGCGCCTAAAGTTATGCTTCACATTTTGATGCTGTTGCTGCTATAGGGAGAGAGAGAGATTCCTTGGCAATGCTGTTTTCAATTTTTAAACAAAATTAAAGAAGACACATCGTCGAATGAAACAAAAAACAAACAAACAATGAAGCAAAGTTTTTGCCAAATATCAACGAACGTTCATTTCAGTAGCAGCAGCAACATCTTCTTCTTCTTCTCCATGCTCTTATTGTACTTCTTCGGAAGCATTTTACTTCCAGAAGCGAACAAACAATGCGTATGCAAAATCACACCTTCTAAAGTGTCACAATCATAGCCTGGATATCGTACAAATGAAAAGTTGCGCCTTTTCAGAATAAACACGACGAAATAGAAAAAGAAGAAGATGTGAAAAAAGCGACAACACAAAAGACTGATGCCTATTATAATAGACGTGAAGCTATTGTGTGAAAATCTGGAGGATACTTGGGAGGTTGGGGTAGTCATGACAAGGCGATTCGTTGTGAGAATCTGTAGTAGGCATACTGAACTTCGGGTTTTGTGGTTAGCTTATATAATAATGCCGGAGTGCTAACAATGGCGCTTTGCAGGGCCATATGGATGCCATATTGGAAAGCGGTAACAATAGGAAGTAAATCTTTGAAAAAGGTGGAGGTAGTTATTGCAGATTTAAATCACCAAGATATTAGGAATAAGGGCATATTCAAATTTTGAAATTAAGGACTCAGACAAGGCGTGGATTTTTTAAAGAATATTTTTTCAGGGCCTATCCAAGGCGTGGATTTTAAAAAAAATATTCTTTCCAGTTCTATTCAAGGCGTGGATTTTTAAAAAATATTTTTTTAAGGTCTATCCAAGGCGTGGATTTTTAAAGAATATTTTTTCAAAGGACTCAGACAAGGCGTGGATTTTTTAAAGAATATTTTTTCAGGGCCTATCCAAGGCGTGGATTTTTTAAAGAATATTTTTTCAGGGCCTATCCAAGGCTTGGACTTTTTAAAGAATATTTTTTCAGGGCCTATCCAAGGCTTGGACTTTTTAAAGAATATTTTTTCAGGGCCTATCCAAGGCTTGGACTTTTTAAAGAATATTTTTTCAGGGCCTATCCAAGGCTTGGACTTTTTTTCAAAGAACTCAGACAAGGCGTGGATTTTTAAAGAATATTTTTTCAAAGGACTCAGACAATGCGTGGATTTTTTTCAAAGAACTCAGACAATGCGTGGATTTTTTTCAAAGAACTCAGGCAAGGCGTGGATTTTTAAAGAATATTTTTTCAAAGGACTCAGACAATGCGTGGATTTTTTTTTTAAGAACTCAGACAAGGCGTGGATTTTTAAAGAATATTTTTTCAAAGGACTCAGACAAGGCGTGGATATTTAAAAGAATATTTATACCCTACACAACTATGTTGTCAGGGTATTATAGCTTTGTGCAGCCCCAAAAGTTTGTAACGCCGCGAAATATTGGTCCTAGACCCA
Source organism: Musca vetustissima (assembly GCF_032173495.1). Taxonomy (NCBI): domain Eukaryota; kingdom Metazoa; phylum Arthropoda; class Insecta; order Diptera; family Muscidae; genus Musca; species Musca vetustissima. Next base: position 28,973 of record NW_026882318.1, read on the forward strand.
CCTTTAAGTATACCGATCGTCATATCTCGACTAGCTGAGTCGATCTAGACATGTGTGTCCGTCTGTCTGTCCATTATAATTTGTAAACACGAAATTTTGCATGTTGGATGGCTTCTGGCCAATGAAGACTCCTATTGTTTTTGGGAAAGATCGGTTAATATTTAGGGGATAAAATGGACCAAATACTAAATGTTTGTCGGTTTTTCTGGTCTCTCCAGAGGCCGCAGTTATGGTCCAAACATGATGAAATGTTGCATGGAGAAGGGGATCGGGCCAAAGAATAAGCCTGCCTGTTTTGATAAAGATCGGTCAATATTTAGCGGGTCAAATGGACCCTGACTTTTGTGTGAAAAATGAGAAAATTTGTATTCTAAAGCGTATATATTTACCCCTGAAGAACATCGACCCGACTAGTTGATATTATATCCAAGAGGAGGTGTTGATCTTTAAATTAATACCAGTTATATTGTTGTATGTGCTCGGATGTGGGAGTTACACCTAAATATTTACAGGTATTTCCGTAGTCGTATATTATTTAGTAACCCATTATCACTCTAGAGAGCGGAACTATAGCGCTGATCGATTTGAAATGTTCTATGAGGTTCCAGTTATGGTTAAGAACAGCGCCTATAATTTTGGTGATGATCAGATACTACTTTTGGGATGAATTGGACCGAAAACTTAATTTTTTGTGTTATTTTCGAGTCGATCTATAGACCACAAATGAAAGCCGAACATCACAACACAACCCACGGTGAAGGGAATCTGTACAATAGATATACTGAATACTCGTAATATTCGGAAAGTATGCCAGTGTGAGGAAGAGGTGCTGTTTACCTCTAATCGGGCAAGAGGGTGGAAATATCATTAAATATTGCCCAGACTCGGAATAAACATCCGCAGAAAATTTGAGTTTCGTGGTAGTTGTGTAGGGTATCGTATGGTCGGCCCCGTCCGACTATACTGCTCCGCTCACTGGTTTTTCAATATCAAAGAAATTTGATTTTTTCCAGCTGAAAATTGAAATTCAACTCGGCTGAATTATATAATTCTTCAATTTTTTCAACAAAAAATATCAAGTTAAACATTACGATGTTGTAAATTTACAATTAAATATTCTCCAATTGAAAAAAATCCACTCCACATAATCCTTTTGTTTGTGGCGAAAAAGGGCTGCATACAAAAAATTAAATTATATTTTAAATTTGCGTATGGAAAAAATATCAACGTACGCTCACTCACACACACACACACATAACAAAAGTGCACATCATTACTTTTATTTTAAAATGCATAGACACGTTCGCATATGCTTATAATGACTGCATAAAAAATGTATGCACACACACACACACATACATAAACAAGGGTGTATATGAGTGTGTATATTCCGAAAAAAGCGTATAGAAACCTACCAAAAGTACTTGGCATACAAATAGGCAAACAGCGAACCGCCAGCTACCAAACATCATCATTCCACAATAAGTGCTCCAAAAAAAGAGGAGAACTGAACCGATGCCAACACCACCACCACCTCCACCCTGCACAACCCCTCCAAACAAAGCAAGACAAACAAAACATACAACACAGCCTGGAGAGAAGAAGAAGAAGAAGAAGGCAAACTTTGCATAAATTTTTTATATGATTTCAAGTATGTTTTCTTTCATTCCACTTTTTATGGAAATGTTGCTCCTCACACTCGCATTCGCACACACACACTCACACAGAGAAACATCCACACCGCGGAATACATTTACACATAGACCGCATAGAAATATCATTTCGTTGGATAATGTATGAATGTGTGAGTGAGTGTGCTGTGCGGTGCGGTGCGGCTATGTTGCATTTAATGTGCATAATTTCCAGTTTTATTGCCACAGCTTGAAATACAATTACCTTGATTTCAAATGAGCAAAGACTGAATGAAATAAATAGCAGAGCAGAGCATATGTGCGGGAATATTTTCATATATTTATTTTTTGAGCATATATAAATGGAATTTAATGCCAAGGGAGAAATGTTATAAAGAAATTTTAGAAAAGTTGGAATTTCAGTAGTGTTGACGGTTTATTTGGGATACCATTTGTATTTTGTTTTTGCAAAATAGTCAGGCTGAATCCCAGTTGGAATTAAATTTATAAATTATATTTAGATTTAAAAAAATAATACTCAGAATTTTTGAAAACATAGTTTTTAAAAGACTAAGACAAGGTGTGGATTTAAAAAAATATATATATATATATGTAAATAATATTTAACATAACAGAAACGTGGATTTAAAATAAAAATATTTTTCAATGGTGTTAAAAAAATATTGTGTGAAGGATTCGGACAAGGCGTGGATTTTCTAAAAAATATATTTTTTTGAAGGTCTCACACGTGGCCTAGATTTTTTAAAAAAATATTTTTTGAGCGATAGCGTAGATTATTTAAAAAAATATCTTTTGAAGTATTATGGAGGCGTGGATTTGTTAAAAATATTTTTTACGAAAAAATTTTTGAAGTTCTCAGACAAGGCAAGACATTTCTTGAAGGAGGCTTGGAAGATAATAAAGGCGTGGATTTTTAATAAACATATTTTAAGGATAACGGATAAATGGATTTTTTAAAATCATATTTTTAAGTACATAAACAAGGCGTGGATTTTTTAAAAACATATTTTTTGAAGGACTCAGACAAGGCGTGGATTTTTTAAAGAACATACTTTTTTGAAGGACTCAGACCAGGCGTGGATTTTTTAATAACATATTTTTTTGAAGGACTCAGACAAGGCGTGGATTTTTTAAAAACATATTTTTCGAAGGACTCAGACCGGGCGTGGATTTTTTAAAAACATATTTTTCGAGGGACTCAGACAAGGCGTGGATTTTTTTAAAAACATATTTTTTGAAGGACTCAGACAAGGCGTGGGTTTTTTTAAAAACATATTTTTTGAAGGACTCAGACAAGGCGTGGATTTTTTTAAAACATATTTTTTTGAAGGACTCAGACAAGGCGTGGATTTTTTTAAAAACATATTTTTTGAAGGACTCAGACAAGGCGTGGATTTTTTAAAAACATATTTTTTGAAGGACTCAGACAAGGCGTGGATTTTTTAAAAACATATTTTTTGAAGGACTCAGACAAGGCGTGGATTTTTTAAAAACATATTTTTTGAAGGACTCAGACAAGGCGTGGATTTTTTAAAAACATATTTTTTGAAGGACTCAGACAAGGCGTGGATTTGCGTGGATTAAAAAGGAAATATTATTTGAAGGACTCAGACAAGGCGTGGATTTGCGTGGATTAAAAAGGAAATATTATTTGAAGGACTCAGACAAGGCGTGGATTTGCGTGGATTAAAAAGGAAATATTATTTGAAGGACTCAGACAAGGCGTGGATTTGCGTGGATTAAAAAGGAAATATTATTTGAAGGACTCAGACAAGGCGTGGATTTGCGTGGATTAAAAAGGAAATATTATTTGAAGGACTCAGACAAGGCGTGGATTTGCGTGGATTAAAAAGGAAATATTATTTGAAGGATAACAGATCCATGAATTATATTAAAACAATATTTGTTGAAAAATAATGGGGATTTAAAAAAATATATAGTTTTTGAAAGATAATAGATGCGTGGATTAAAAAATTGTTTTTGAAGGATAACACATGCTGGGATTAAAAAATATTTTTAAGGACTCATTCGGGGCGTGTACTTTTTCAAAAAATATTTACGAAGGACTCAGACGAAGCGTGGATTAAAAATATATTTTTTAAAGAAACTTTTTTGAATGACTCAGACGTGCGTTGGGTTTTTTAAAATGTGTTTAGAAGTTCTCTGGCAAGAAGTGGATATTTGAACCTTTTTTTAAATGACTTAGGCGAGAGGTTCAGTTTTATACTCTTCACCACACTGTGGTACAGGGTATTATGTCTTTGTGCATATGTTTGTAACAGGCAAAAATAATCGAGATAGACCCATGGTTCCTTTTGAGAATATGCATAGAATTACTTTCTGAGTCAATTTACGAATTTCCGCCCGCCCGTCCGTCCATATATTTTTGTTAACAAAGTACAGGTCGCATATATGATCCAATTTGGATGAACAGGTCACTTAATTGGCCCAAGGACCCAAGAACCCTATTGAAATTGGAGAAAATTGGTTCAGATTGAGATATAGCTCCCATATATTTTCGCCCGATTTAATGTAAATGGCGCACCAAAGTCCCTATATATCTTTCGACTTGCAAGAAATTTGGCACAGCGTAATGAATAAGGTCTAGAATGATGTGTGCTAAGTTTCGTGAAAATCGGTTCAGATTTAGATATAGCTCCCATATATAGCTTCCCCCGATTTTAGTTAAATGGTATGCCAAAGTCCCTATATATCTTTTGATTCGCACGAATTTTGGCATAGCGTACTGAATTAAGTCTAGAATGATGTGTGCTAAGTTTCGTGAAAATCGGTTCAGATTTAGATATAGCTCCCATATATAGTTTCCCCCGATTTTAGTTAAATGGTATGCCAAAGTCCCTACATATCTTCCGATTTGCACGAAATTTGGTATAGCGTAATGAATTGAGTCTAGAATGATGTGTGTAAAATTTCATGAAAATCGGTTCAGATTTAGATATAGCTCCTATACATATCTTCGTCCGTTTTGAGATAAATTGTGCACCAAAGTCCCTATATATCTTTTGATTCGGACGAATCTTGGCATGACGTACTGCAAAGTTTCGTGAATATGGGTTCAGATTTAGATATAGCTCACATATGTAGCTTCGCCCGATTTTAGGTAAATAGTCCACTAAAGTCCCTGGAAATCTGTTGATTTGCACGAATTTTGGTATAGTCTAGAATGATGTTGCTAAGCTTCGTGAAAAGATCCACAGCTAGGCCGATTGACACAACGTATTGATGTAATATAAATTAGTCTCTGGCAAGTTTCTCTGAAATCGCTTCAGATATAGATATATAACAAAAATGCGTCGTCTGTTAGGATACATATGTAGAATATACCCAAAGTGGTGAAGGGTATCATATAGTCAGCCCAGTCCGACTTCATTACTTTCCTTACTTTTTTTGAAGGCTTTATATTTTTAATATTTTTTGAAGGACTCAGGCAGGTTGCGAAGAACTCAGAATATTTTTAAAGAACTCAGGCAAGACGTGAATATAAAAATTTTTGGTAAGGAGTAAGACAAGGCGTGGATTAACAAAAAATAATGACTAACGCAAGACTAAACATTGTAAAAAGTTTTTTTCGGAAAGAATATCTATGGGCCACTTGAATTTCTCCCGATCGAACAACGAGAAATCAAATCGCTCATGTTGTGGTAGACTGAAGACATTCATCCAGTGTTTTAGACGATCCGTGGAGCGAATATCGATTCGGACCATTACCTTGTTGCCGCCAAGGTACGCACCCGTCTTTATGTAGCAGCAAAGGTGCGATCTAATGTAACACGGAAATTTGACGTTGAAAAGCTGCAAACACAACAGATAGCAGAAGCCTACTCCGCTCAACTTACCCAACTGCTTGACGAAAGCTTGACCCTTGTCCCGATAAGAGTATAGAAGCACAATGGCAAAAAATTGCCCACAACCTACAAACTGCAGCAAAAGGAACACATGGGCACCAAAGACCAACATCAAGAAATCCGTGGTACGATCAGGAGTGTCGTAATGCTACTGATATGAAAAACGCAGCGTATAGGTCAACCCTGCGGACAGTAGCAACACGTAATGCGATGGAGAACTATCGGGAGAAAAGGAGAGAGGATAAACGTATTTTCAGAAAAAAGAAGAAAGAACAAGAAAAACTTGAGCCTGAGCAAATAGAGTTGTACAAGAGTCAGAATGAAGTCCAAAAATTCTACCAACCGGTAAAACACCAAACCGAAGGCTTTGGTGCAGGCACATCCTCCTGTGGAGATAAAAAAGGAAACCTGGTGGCAGATACAGACAGCGTACTGAGAATCTGGAAGGAGCATTTTGATAAACTTCTGGTATCAAATAGTAGCGGTGAAGATGATACCCCAGAACCAATAATAGATAACGGTATAGAGTGTATACCACCTAGCCAAGATGAAGTCAGAATAGCAATCAATCGGCTGAAGAATAATAAAGCAGCAGGTACCGATGGGTTACAAGCGAACTATTCAAGACTGGTGGTCAGATGCTGGTAAGTAGCATGCACCAGCTGATTAGTACAATTTGGCTAGAAGAATGCATGCCCAATGATTGGAACCTCATCATCCTGTGTCCCGTGCACAAAAAAGGAGACAAGACGATATGTGCTAACTATAGAGAAACAAGTATCCTTCCCATCGCATATAAAGTGCTATCCAGTGTGCTGTGTGAACGATTGAAACCAATGGTCAATGGCATTATTGGACCATACCAATGCGGCTTCAGACCTGGCAAATCCACCACTGACCAGATTTTTACTCTGCGCCAAATCCTGGAAAATGCGCACGAAAAACACTTCGACACATCCCATCTATTCGTCGACTATAAAGCCACATTCGACAGCCCTATCCGTTCAGAGGTGTATAAAGCCATGACTGCGTTTGGAATTCCTGCAAAATTAATTGGCAATGCAGGATAACTTTAACTGGCACAAGATCAGCAGTTAAAGTCGGAAAGGACCTCTCGGAGCCCTTTAATACCGAACGAGGATTCAGACAAGGTGACAGTTTGTCGTGTGTCCTTTTTAACATCCTGCTGGAAAAGGTCATACAAGAGGCAAAAGTGAACAGAAATCGCACTCTGTACACCAAACAACACATGTTACTCCCCTAAGCCGATGACATCGACATAATGGGTCGAACACTGAGATCGGTAACAGCCACCTTTGAACAAATTGAAAAGGAGTCCGCCAAAGTGGATCTGGCAGTAAACGGCGAGAGGACCAGCCTGATGGTATCAACGCGCAAGACATCCAGTAGACTCGGACCAACTGTGGATCTTAAGAACTACAGCTTCGAGGTTGTTAAAAATTGTATATACCTTGGTACCGCCATAAATAAAACTAATGACATCAGTTTTTAAATTCGGAGAAGGATAATAATGGCCAACAGATGCTACTATAGCCTGAGCAAACAACTCAAAAACAAGGCCACCTCCCGCCAGACCAAACGCACACTCTACAAGACGCTGATACTACCCGTGACGCTATTATATGGATCTGAAGCATGGGTACTTGCGCAAGCAGATGGGCAGCTCTTGGAGTGTTGGAGAGAAAAATTCTCCGAAAGATCTATGGGCCGATCTGCGTTGACGGTGAATATCAGCGGCTACGTTGGCAAGATCATGTTGTGAGAATGGATGAATGGATGCCCCAGCCCAGAAGGCATGTAAAAGGAAGGCCATGAATAAGATGGAAAGACTAAGTGGAAGGCAACATTGCCGAATATGGTCCTTCAAATTGGAAAAACAGCGCAAACGACCGACGCGCCTGGAAATATTTTCTAAACTCGGCTTATGAAACGAAAGTTCTGTCACAAGCAAGCTCAGTAAGTATATAAAGGTGGATTTTCTAAAACATATTTTGTGAAGAACCCAGAGGAGACATGAATTAATTTTTGGAAGCGCTCGGAAGAATCACGTTTTTTTTTAATATATTTTTGGATGAAATCTTTTTACATCCATTTTGGAAAATACTCACAATAGGCGTTGGTTAAAATAATATGCTTGACTAAGACAAGCATAGGTTTATAAAAAAAATGTTTCATGGACACAGGCAAGGTGTGGATTTATTAAAAATATATTTTGAAGGACTTAGACTAGGTTTGGATTTTTATACCCTTCACCACACTGTGGTACAGGATATTATGTCTTTGTGTATGTTTTTGTAACAGGCAAAAGGAAACGAGATAGACACATGGTTCCTTTTGAGAATATGCATAGAATCACTTTCTGAGTCGATTTACGTCTGTCCGTCCGTCTGTCCGTCCATGTATTTTTGTAAACAAAGTACAGGTCGCATTTATGATCCGATTTGGATGAAATTTGGCATAGGTCACTTTTTTGGCCCAAGAACGAACCCTATTGAAATTGGGAAAAATCGGCTAAGATTTACATATAGCTTCCATATATATTGTTGTCCGATTTTATGTAAATGGTGTACCAAAGCCCATATACATCTTCTGATTTGCACGAAATTTGGCATAGCGTACTGAATAGAGTTTAGAAGGACGTGTGTAAAATTTCTTGAAAATCGGTTCAGATTTAGATATAGCTTCCAAATATTTTTTCGTCCGATTTTAGGTAAATAGCGCCCCAAAGTCCATATATATCCCTCGATTTGCAATGATGTGTGGTAAGTTTCGGGAAAACCGGTTTAGATTTCGATATAGCTCCCAAATATATTTTCGTCCAATTTTATGTAAATGGTGCACAAAGTCCCTATATATTCTTCGATTTTCACGAAATTTGGCATGTCGTACTATATTAAGTCTAGAAGGATGTGTGTTAAATTTCGTGAAAATCGGTTCAGATTTAGATGTAGCTCCCATATATATTTTCGTCCGATTTCATGTAAATGGTGCACCAAAGTCCCTAAATATCTTTCGATTTGCACGAAATTAGGCACAGTGTAATGAATTCAGTCTAGAATGATGTGTGTTAAGTTTCGTGAAAATCGGTTCAGATTTAGATATAGCTCCCATATATATTTTCGTCCGAATTAATAGAAATGGTGTACCAAAGTCTCTATATATCTTTCGATTTGCAAAATTTGAATTCAGTCTAAAATGGTGTGTGTTAAGTCTCATGGAAATCGGTTCAGATTTAGATATAGCTCCCATATATATTTTCATCCGATTTTATGTAAATCGTACACCAAAGTCCCTATAAATCTTTCGATTTGCACAAAGCATTTGGCATAGCGTAGAATGATCCGTGAAAATTGGTTCAACGAAATGAAATTTAGCATAGGTTCCGGAAAGGCAAGTTCGTTCAATTTCATGCCAATGTTCTTTCGAAAAGGCGTAGTCTGTTAGGAGACATATGTAGAATATACCCAAAGTGGTGACGGGTATTATATAGTCGGCCCAGTCCGACTTTACTACTTTTCTTACTGGTTTAATATTAATTTTTTTAATATGTTTGAAGGCATTGTGTGAATTTTTTAAAAAAAAATTTTAAATATTTTTTTGAGGGACCTACTGAAGCGTAGATTTTAAAAATAAAATATATAGGCAAGCATGGAATTAAACAAAATGTTTGAAGTACATGATACATGCTCCTTCTAAGGTTTACATTTCTTACCATTTCTTCCTCAATAGGAATATTCCCCCAACAGACCATGACCCCGATTTTATCTTAGAGTGTTCTCAACATCGCTTAACATTTCGTTATAGCCACCATATAAAGTTATTCCCAAGTATCTCAAATTTAATGCGAACGTTCACAGTGGCGTATAAGTAGTGACAACAATCATACGCAACACTGACCATAAAGAATTTTGAAATATTATGGACATTCAGGGCTAATAACGTGGATTTTTAAATAATATTTTTCGAAGGACTTACGGAAGCGTAGATTTTTTAAATATTAAAATATATATACACACACGCATGGAATTAAAAACAAATCAGATACGTGAAATTTCTAAGGTTTCCATTCCTTACCATTTCTTCCCCAATAGGAATTTTCCTCAATCAGACCATGGTGGAAAATTCCGACGATTTTATCTTACAGTGTTATCAACATCGCTTAACATTTTGGTATTCTCAATTTTCAATTTTTTGAGGGGTTTCCGACAAGCTGCAATCGTGTTGGCAGTTATTATATATTTTAGATGCTAATCGGTGCCAAATCTTTCTTAACAAAAATTACCAATATCGGTCAATGATCAGCTATATATTGTTTCGATAATGGAACCCCGTAATAAACGGATCTTCCTACCAAAAATTTTAAATGTCAGTTTGATTTTTTATACCCTATACAACTATGTTGTCAGGGTATTATAGCTTTGTGCAGCCCCAAGAGTTTGTAACGCCGCGAAATATTGGTCCTAGACCCACCTTTAAGTATACCGATCGTCATATCACGACTAGCTGAGTCGATCTAGACATGTGTGTCCGTCCGTCTGTCCGTCTGTCCATTATAATTTGTAAACACGATACAGGACACAGTTATGGACCAATCATCACGAAATTTTGCATCTAGAATGGGTTCTGGCCAATGAAGACCCCTATTGTTTTTGGAAAAGATCGGTTAATATTTAGGGGATGAAATGGACCAAATACTTAATTTTTTCCGTTTTTCTGA